>NC_057406.1:20839342-20843658 GCF_019320065.1 Cervus canadensis | reverse complement strand
TGACAAACCATTAGCAAGACTCATTAAGAAACAAAGAGAGAAGAACCAAATTAACAAAATTAGAAATGAAAATGGAGAGATCACAACAGACAACACTGAAATACAAAGGATCATAAGAGACTACTACCAGCAGCTCTATGCCAATAAAATGGACAACTTGGATGAAATGGACAAATTCTTAGAAAAGTATAACTTTCCAAAACTGAACCAGGAAGAAATAGAAGATCTTAACAGGGCCATCACAAGCAAGGAAATCAAAACTGTAATCAGAAATCTTCCAACAAACAAAAGCCCAGGACCTGATGGCTTCACAGCTGAATTCTACCAAAAATTTAGAGAAGAGCTAACACCTATCTTACTCAAACTCTTCCAGAAAATTGCAGAAGAAGGTAAACTTCCAAACTCATCCTATGAGGCCACCATCACCCTAATTCCAAAACCAGACAAAGATGCCACAAAAAAAGAAAACTACAGGCCAATATCACTGATGAACATAGATGCAAAAATCCTTAACAAAACCCTAGCAAACAGAATCCAAAAACATATTTTAAAAAATCATACACCATGACCAAGTGGGCTTTATCCCAGGAATGCAAGGATTCTTTAATATCCGCAAATCAATCAATGTAATACACCACATTTACAAATTGAAAGATAAAAACCATATGATTATCTCAATAGATGCAGAGAAAGCCTTTGACAATATTCAACACTCATTTATGATTAAAACTCTCCAAAAAGCAGGAATAAAAGGAACATACCTCAACATAATAAAAGCTATATATGACAAACCCACAGCAAGCATTACCCTCAATGGTGAAAAATTGAAAGCATTTCCCCTGAAATCAGGAACAAGACAAGGGTGCCCACTCTCACCACTAACTATTAACATAGTTGTTGGATAGTTTTTGGCCACAAGCAATCAGAGCAATAAAGAAGTAAAGAATCCATGATTAGGAAAGAAGAGTGAAACTCTCATTTGCAGATACATGATCCTCTACTAAAACCCTAAGATCTTCCAGAAAATTACTAGAGCTAATCAATGAATATAGTAAAGTTGCAGGATATAAAATTAACACACAGAAATCCCTTGCATTCCTATATACTAACAATGAGAAAACAGAAAGAGAAATTAAGGAAACAATACCATTCACCATTGCAACAAAAAGAATAAAATACTTAGGAGTATATCTACCTAAAGAAACAAAAGACCTATACATAGAAAACTATAAAACACTGATGAAAGAAATCAAAGAGGACACAAACAGATGGAGAAACATACCGTGTTCATGGATTGGAAGAATCAATATTGTCAAAATGGCTATTCTACCCAAAGCAATCTATAGATTCAATGCAATCCCTATCAAGCTACCAATGGTATTTTTCACAGAACTAGAACAAATAATTTCACAATTTGTATGGAAATACAAAAAACCTCGAATAGCCAAAGTAATCCTGAGAAAGAAGAATGGAACTGGAGGAATCAACCTGCCTGACTTCAGACTCTACTACAAAGCCAGTCATCAAGACAGTATGGTACTGGCACAAAGACAGAAATATAGATCAATGGAACAGAATAGAAAGCCCAGAGATAAATCCACGGACCTATGGACACCTTATATTTGACAAGGAGTCAAGGATATACTGGAAACAACAAACTCTTCACAAGTGGTGCTGAAACTGGTCAACCACTTGTACAAGAAAGAAACTAAAACTTTCTAACACATCCAAAAATAAACTCAAATGGATTAAAGATCTAAATGTAAGACGCAGAAACTATAAAACTCCTCGAGGAGAACATAGGCAAAACACTCTCTGACATAAATCACAGCAGGATCCTCTATGACCCACCTCCCAGAATAATGGAAATAAAAGCAAAAATAAACAAATGGGACCTAATTAAACTTAAAAGCTTTTGCACAACAAAGGAAACTATAAGCAAGGTGAAAAGACAGCCTTCAGAATTGGAGAAAATAATAGCAAATGAAGCAACAAAGGATTAATCTCAAAAATATACAAGCAACTCCTGCAGCTCAATTCCAGAAAAATAAATGACCCAATCAAAAAATGGGCCAAAGAACTAAACAGACATTTCTCCAAAGAAGACATACAGATGGCTAACAAACACATGAAAAATGCTCAACATCACTCATTATCAGAGAAATGCAAATCAAAACCACAATGAGGTACCATTACACACCAGTCAGGATGGCTGCTATCCAAAAGTCTACAAGCAATAAATGCTGGAGAGGGTGTGGAGAAAAGGGAACCCTCTTACACTGTTGGTGGGAATGGAAACTAGTACAGCCACTATGGAGAACAGTGTGGAGATTTCTTAAAAAAACTGGGAATAGAACTGCCATATGACCCAGCAATCCCACTTCTGGGCATACACACTGAGGAAACCAGATATGAAAGAGACACATGCACCCCAATGTTCATCGCAGCACTGTTTATAATAGCCAGGACATGGAAGCAACCTAGATGCCCATCAGCAGATGAATGGATAAGGAAGCTGTGGTACATATACACCATGGAATATTACTCAGCCATTAAAAAGAATTCATTTGAATCAGTTCTAATGAGATGGATGAAACTGGAGCCCATTATACAGAGTGAAGTAAGCCAGAAAGATAAAGAACATTACAGCATACTAACACATATATATGGAATTAGAAAGATGGTAATGATAACCCTATATGCAAAACAGAAAAAGAGACACAGATGTTCAGAACAGACTTTTGGACTCTGTGGGAGAAGGCGAGGGTGGGTGTTTCGAGAGAAGAGCATCGAAGCATGTATATTATCTATGGTGAAACAGATCACCAGCCCAGGTTGGATGCATGAGACAAGTGCTCTGGCCTGGTGCACTGGGAAGACCCAGAGGGATTGGTTAGAGAGGGAGGTGGGAGGGGGGATCGGGATGGGGAACACATGTAAATCCATGGCTGATTCATGTCAATATATGACAAAACCCACTGCAATGTTGTGAAGTAATTAGCCTCCAACTAATAAAAATAAATGAAAACAAAGAAGATTAAAAAAAAAAAAGATAGAAACCTGACATTGAGTTTGCTGACATCACGTGAAAAAAAGAATGTTGGGATTCCATTAAAGGCTCCCCTACCTTGAACTCACATAGAATGAGAATCTGTCTAGGATGGAAAGAAGCCCATTCATGAACATCTCTGCAAAGACTGACAAATCTTATGCACTAGAAAGAGGGGATCTCAGGAATAGTCCTTCACAGCCAGATTCATCCTAAATCCAGATCTAGTCACTGTAGTTCTGTGAATGAATGCTGAGTATGATTTTATTTTCCTACCTACAAGTTCAGACTATTATGTTAAACAGAAGTTAACTGAAAGAAATATTTTACTTAAACTGATTCTTGAGTTATTCATTTTTAAATGTAATATAGAACTTCTCACAGTGGATTGTAGCTTTGGACTATATTTTTGATTCTGATTTTGGCATCTACTAAAAGTAACAGAACCTTAAGCTTTCTGTCAGCAAAATGATAAATACATTCCCTAATTTCAAAAAAGTAGAATGCATTTAATCATTTCCTTTAATAATGGCAAGTATTTCTTTCTATATTTGAAAAATTTTGTTCTAAAAAATAACACTCCCCGCCCCCACCCACTGACAAACACACACACAGGGGTGAGGTATTCTCAGAGGCTGCAGCATGGGCACCAGTGGTCACAAAAGGCTTTGAAGGTGTGGCGACTGTGGGGTCTGGTACCCCGAGACTCGTCCCCGAGGACGCTTAATCACCATAACCCCCATGGTCCCCCAGCCTTAGTCCACCTTTCAGTCCCACAGAGACGCTTCAAGTGATGCCAGTTTGCACCTGGACTGGGATTCTGCAGTGTGGGTCTCAGTAGGGCCAGCGTGCGCCTTTGCAGTCAAGGCCAGGAAACAACCGCACTGCCTCAGGCTCATCTGTCTGCAGAAGAGGTGGGGGACTCTGAAACTATGACAGAGCCCACGTCTCATCACCCCCACCCCCACGGTGGGTGGGTCCACTCGCGAGACAGGCACGGGGGCTGTTGGCCGAGAGTGCCAGGGTTTGAGAGGACCCAGGCCAACCCACACTCTGAGGAAGGTGGGGGAGACTGAGGCAGGTGGGGGTCCGCAGTCCACCTTCCACACACCACCTCCAGGTGGGCAGGAGAGCCAAGGGACCTGAGGACAGAAGGAGAGCCACCTGCTTCCCCAGACACCCATCACTCCTGTGGCACGGCCTAAGCCCAGCCCTGGAGAGCACGACATCACCACATCCAGCATTTCTGCAAGTCTTAATAAGGCCT
>NC_057406.1:20824140-20839332 GCF_019320065.1 Cervus canadensis | reverse complement strand
TTGTTTTCAAGATTTTGGATCATTTTTATTATCATTATTCTAAATTCTTTTTCAGGTAGATTCCCTATCTCCTCCTCTTTTGTTTGACTTGGTGGGCATTTTTCATGCTCCTTTACCTGTTGGGTATTTCTCTGCCTTTTCATCTTGTTTAGATTGCTGTGTCTGGAGTGGGCTTTCTGTATTCTGGAGGTCTGTGATTCCTTTTTATTGTGGAGGTTTTACCGAGTGGGTGGGGTTGGACAATTGGCTTGTCAAGGTTTCCTGGTTAGGGAAGCTTGCGTCGGTGTTCTGGTGCATGGAACTTGATTTCTTCTCTCTGGAGTGCAATGGAGTGCCCAGTGATGAGTTTTGAGATGTGTCTATGCGTTAGGTGTGACCTTGGGCAGCCTGTATGTTGGTGTTCAGGGCTATGTTCCTGTCTGCTGGAGAATTTGCGTGGTATGTCTTGCTCTGGAACTTATAGTCTCTTGGGTGGTGGTTGGTTTCAATGTAGGTATGGAGGCTTTTGTACGGTCTCTTATTACTTAAAGTTCCATGTAGTCAGGAGTTTTGTGGTGTTCTCAGGTTTTGGGCTTAAGTCTCCTGCCTCTGGATTTCAGTTTTATTCTTCCAGTAGTCTCAAGACTTCTCCTACTATACAGCACTGCTAATAAATCTTCTAGGTTAATGGCGAAAGATTCTCCCCCGTGAGGGATGCCCAGAGAGGTTCACAGAGTTACATGAAGAAGAGGAGAGGGAGGAGGGAGATAGAGATGAGCAGGAGGAGAAAAAGGGGGACTCAAGATGAGAGAGACTGATCTATGCAGTTGTCTGTTCTCAGAGTGTTCTCCATAGCCCAGACACCCACAAAGACTCACAGAATTGGATTGGGAACAGAAGGGGAAAGGAGGAAATAGAGGTGTTCTGAGGTAGAAAATGGAGAGTCAAGATTGGGAAAGAATAATCAACACACTCCTGATTAAAAATGGGAACTGAATGTTGGATTCTTAAATGTCCACAATTTATATCATATACTGAAAAACAAAGATTAGAAATCTAGAGTAGAGATTAGACTCTTAAAAATACAGTCCATGTTCAGTTTGTGCCGAATTTTCTCATAGAACTAAATACAAACAGATGCAATCATGTGTTTCCTTCTCTGCCAGTCCCCCATAAGATCACAGTTGTTGACTGAGGGAAAAGAAACAATTGGGCAAGAATTTCATGAACATTTCTTAATCCAATGAGATTTGTTCAAACCTAACCTTTCAGATATCATTCTGACTTGATGGTATATTGCTGGCAATCACTGAGCATCTTCATTGCAGTAAATTTACCACCTGGTTTTTCACTTGGGAGGGTATATACTCTTTGTCTCAGAGACCTGAATCCTCAGATATTGACATGAACTTTTGGTCAAATTACTTATTCTGAAACAGGAGGTATAATTGAAGCCATCATCTAAGTAATTTATGAACATCTGTTCCCAGTGTCCAAGGTATATCTATCTCCAAGCTAAACAAGTAAATTGGGAAGAATGTGTAATAGAAATTAATGCCTTCTATTGTTTATTTTTGTTGTTGCTGCTGTTTTTGTTGTTGTTGTATGGTGAGCTTTATATATGCATGTCTATCAGAGATATGTTGTTATTTTGGTTACACTGTACTGGTAGGGAAACTATATTCCATGGGCTTACATTTGGATATAATAAGAATAAAAAAAAAACAATGAAAGGAAAAAAAAAACAAAAAACAAAAACCAAAACACACACACAAAATTTTAGAAATATATATGAAGTTTGGTTTAAAAATAGTGCTTCTCTCTTTTTTTTTTTGGTAAGGTTATAGTGTAATGAAAATGAAAATTAAGGAGTAGTAGAGGAGTAATAGAGGACTTTAAAAGGAAATAAGAGAAAAAGAAAAAGAAAATAGAAGAGAAAAAAAAAAAAAAAAAAAAAACAACACAAGAAAAAAAATTTTTTTTCCTAATTAAGAAAATTATAAAAATGTATGAAAACGAAAGTTAAGGAATAATGGGGGAGTAATAGGGAATTTTAAAAGAAAATATAAGAGAAAAAAAAAGTAAAAATATATCTAGGAATTTCTCTGGAGCTGTTGCGGTCAGTGTGGGTTCGGTTCAGTTTCAGATAGCTCCTCGTTCCAGCTTACACTTCTTGATATCTACAGGCCCCTTCTGGTGTAGTCCGTGTTACCTACAGGGATTTTAATCTGTTGCACCGGTCCCTTCTGAAGCGGTTCCCTTTGTTTATTTGGCTTCTGTTTGCCTGTCTCTTCCGTGCCTAATTTCCGCCCTGACACAGGCGGGCGGAAGTGGTCTCTTGTTCAGGTAGCTAGTTCCGGCGCGCTGCAGGGAGGGGCTGGCGCTGCTTTCCTGTCTATGCTGCTCAGGCTCCCGGCTGCTCTACATGCAGCGTGCCCTGCGCTGCGTGCGGTTCCACCCCTCTGGTGTTCCACAAAATTGCGGAACAAAAGCTGCGCCTACGTTTTTTGCCTACGCCGTCCGAGTGGCTCAGGCAGCCAGGCGCTTGACAGGCGCACTCTTCCCGGGTGTGGTGCGCCTTCTCCCTCCGCGTCCCCAGCCCAGTCCCCGCCCGCGCCGGTCGGGTGCCTGAGCCCTGTGTCTCTCCGTGACCCTCCCAGCGGATGTCGACCCTCCAGAATCTCAGGAGGTCTTTGATTAGAAAGTGGAGGCCTGTTTGCAGTGCGGTAGGGGATGCGGTCCTTGGGGCCGAGTCTGCCCCTTTCCCTCCCCTCTGCCTCCAGCCTCCGGCAGGGCAGGGCTGGGTGGGTCAGCAGCCTGCGAGCTCTTCTCTGGACTTGCTCGGTCCCTTTGTTCTGCGAACGGCCGGCTGTGTGTTCGGGCTGGTTAATTTTCTCTTTCTCTTTTACTGCCCCACAGTTTAAGTTGGTAATTCACAAAAGCTCCCTCCAATTGCCCTCATGGCACTCAGGCCCTGTCCTTACCCTAAGCAATGCCGCCGGCTCCTCTCCGTTCTGCCCCCACTTGCTGGTGGCGGATGCAGGCGTCTGGGGTACTTTTCTTCCGGGAGTTGCTTTTAGGCACGTAATCTGTGAGTTTTATTTATTGTTCCCCTCCCAGTCAGGTTGCCCTCCGAGATTCAAAAACTTCCCCCAGACCTGCCAGTGCGAGGGTTTCCTGGTGTTTGAAAAATTCCTCTATTAAGAGTCCCTTCCCGGGACGGATCTCCGTCCTTAGCTCTTTTGTCTCTCTTTTTATCCTTTATATTTTGTCCTACCTCCTTTCGAAAACAATGGGTTGCTTTTCTGGGCGCCTGATGACCTCAGCTAGCTATCAGAAGTTGTTTTGTGAATATTGCTCTGCGTTCAGTTATTCTTTTGATGAATTTGTAGGAGAGAAAGTGGTCTCCCCATCCTATTCCTCTGCCATCTTGGCTCCTCCTCCCTTTGTTTCTTAGTGAGTCTTGCTAATGGTTTGTCAATTTTGTTTTTTTTTTTTTTTTCAAAAAACCAGCTTTTAGCTTTGTTCTTTTTTGCTATGGACTCTTTAGTTTCTTTTGCATTTATTTCTGCCTTAATTTTTAAGATTTCCTTCTTTCTACTAACCCTGGGGTTCTTTATTTCTTCCTTCTCTAATTGCTTTAGGTGTAGAGTTAGGTTATTTATTTGACTTTTTTCTTGTTTCTTGAGGTAAGCCTATAATGCTATGAACCGTCCCCTTAGCACTGCTTTTACAGTGTCCCATAGGTTTTGGGTTGTTGTGTTTTCATTTTCATTCATTTCTATACATATTTTGATTTCTTTTTTGATTTCTTCTATGATTTGTTGGTTATTCAGAAGCGTGTTATTTAGCCTCCATATGTTTGAATTTTTAACAATTTTTTTCCTGTAATTGAGATCTAATCTTACTGCACTGTGGTCAGAAAAGATGACTGGAATGATTTCAATTTTTTTTGAATTTACCAAGACTAGATTTATGGCCCAGGATGTGATCTATTCTGGAGAAGGTTTTGTGTGCACTTGAGAAAAAGTCAGGTTTCTTTTTAAATGTTGATTTTGTTAATGGTTACTGTAAGAGTGTCTTAACCCAGGAATATTTTCCAACTTTGCAAGAAATGGAAGTGAGTGGAAGTTGTCCATGTACCATGACAGAGTCAGTATCAAAAATAGCATCACACAGATGAAAAGACACTAGAGAGTGCTACCAGAAAGCAAAGCATTTTTCATTGTATTTTGAATTTGGAAGAGGTGTTGTCAGAAAATATTGTAATTTGACCTTCTGAGAAAGCAATATGAACAGTTTAATTTGGGAAATATTTAATTTCTTACAATTTCACATGTACTAGCATTCCCTATAATAATTATTAGGGAGTGGTGAAGGCAATCTCTGACAGTGTTTAGAAAGAATATTTATTTTTATTTATTTGGCTGTGCTGCATCTTAGTTGCAGCATGGGTATCTAAAGTTGCTGCATGTGGGATTGTGTTTTCTGACCACAATTCGAACCAGGTGCCCTACATTGGGAGGGTAGAGTTTTAGCCACTGGACCACCAGGGAAGTCCCTCTGCTAGATTTTATGTGTGGTATTTGTTACTCTTTCTGCCCTAGGGTAGGTATTAATATGATCCTCATTATATGGATAGGGAAACTAAGGCTCTGCAAGTTGAAGTAGCTTTCTAAAAGTCCAGAGCTTATAAAAGCAGATAATAAACTCATGTCTGAAGAACCTCAAATTTTCCTTGCTTTTTAGAAACAACATGTTATCTCCTTTATGAAACTGACTCACATTTTATTTTAGAAAGGTGGAAGATCTAGAAAAAAAAAACTGAGAAATTATTTAAAAGAGGGGGATGTGGTAATGGCCTTGAGGGAATAGGGACCTAGAATCACTTTTCCTAGAAACCAGGATCAGTTCTTTTGGAAATTTTAAGCATTCCCTCAGCTCTTGCCACTTCTTCACATTTGCAATATTTTCTTTATTTCCCTAAAATTGTTAGAAAGGTGTGAAAATAATAAAAACATCGCATTAGTGCTATAGAAACCAGGGAAGGACAGGAGAGGCACCTGGCTTCTGAATAAAGGTGTCAGGTGGAAGGGGGAGGCAACAGGAGGTAGAAAGGAGATACACATTCTGGTCCCCAAGCAAAGAACAAAGGGAAAAGGAGGAAGGCTGCTGAAAGCATCAGTGAGAACTGATCTTGGATGTTCATGGCCCTCAAATTTCAGGCTCAGAAACACCCAGAATGAGACGTGACACTTGAAAGTGGATGCTGATTATTTTATTGGTGAACTGAAGACAGACTGCCTTCTTCCAATGTCATGGCTTTCTGAAGGACTGGTATCTTCATACTCATGCTCTGAAAAGCAAAAGAGAAGGTTCTTACAAGGTGGGCAGGTGGTTTCTAATCCTTGCAGATAACAATAAAGGGAAGTAGCTAAGAGTCCACATTTCCCTTCTCTTCCACATGTCTTCCCTTCTACCCTCCTTTCCCTTTCCTTCCCTTCCCTTCCCTTCTCTTCCCTTCCCTCTCTCCCTTTTCTTCTTCCCTTTCCCATTTCCTTACAAATTTCTTTTGATTTGTCATTTTTATGCACCTAATAGATAATGTGGTCTAAAATCTTGCTTTCAAGATAAAAGGTTGTTCTTAGCTTGTTTATCTCTTGGTTGCTATTTAAGGTGTTCAAATATATATTTACAAAGATGGTTACTGCAACCAATTTTTAACTAGTGAAAAACTGAAATTGGCCTAAATGTCCATTGATACAGAGTTGGCCAAAGAAATCATGGCACAGGCAGACAATGGATTAGGAAAATTAAAAAGTAAACAAAATGAGGATTAAATGGACCCATATAACTCAAATAAATGTTACAAATATTTTAAACAACTATGCTATTTGAAATAAGCAACCTATTAATCTGCAGAAAGTAAGACATCATTTTTGGACAAAATGTATAGTTATGTTTTAAATGGTATAAGTGTTTCCAAGAGGATGTTCAAGAGTTAACTGTGGTGGACCTTGGGGAAGGAAGCGGGAAGGTAGGATCCAGATGCCTTTCATAGTTAGCCTAATACTTTTCTGTTCAGTTATTTTTTTTTTACCTTGACCTTGTACTAATTGAAAAGGAAATATTTTAGTCAGATAAATTTAGCAACATAAAATTAAATTATCATTCAGTAGGGACACTGGACCTGAGATGCCTGTCAGGTGGAAACTTGAGATGAGAGGGTCATTGAGCCAGAGAAGTAGGAGAGAAAAGGACAAGGGAGAACATGGTGTACTTCCTCATCACCGGACCACTTTAGGACAGGTGGTCATCGGAGAAAAGGCGATGTATGATCCTTGTTTCTCAAAATTGAAATCACCTTGGACAGATTGTAATAAATACGACATTTTGCTACCTTATTTTAGACTACCTGAATAGAAACCTTTAAAACTTGTGTCCTGGACTATGCAATTTTCACACATTTTCTGTTGATTCAGTGACCCACTAAAGTATGAGACCTGTAGGGCCAGGGCCCTTGATGGAGAGTGAGCTGGAGTCATACCTGTCAATGACTCTCAGATTACTCGGATGGTGAGTCTTCATCTGGACTCTCCTCAGGTTGCTCCTCTGGTGGGGGTGGATTTGGCTGAGGTTCATCACTTGGTGGGGGTGGATTTGGCTGAGGTTCATCACTTGGTGGGGGTGGGCTTGGCTGAGGTTCATCACTTGGTGGGGGTGGTCTTGGTGGACGTGGTCCTGGCTGAGGTGGTCCTGGTGGAGGTGGCCCTGATGGAGCTTCCTCATCATCGTTTTCATCAATAGGAGAAGGTGGTTGTCCTCTGCGTCCTCTGTGTTTTCCACGAGATCGTATGAAAAAGTCCTCATCTGAGCTTGAGTCTGAGCTGGTTTCATCTGCAGGGTATGGCACAAAAAGACAGGAACTAGGTGATGGAAGTCTCCCCTCTCATTTTGATCTCTGATTAACTTTTCAGACAGTCCCTTACTCCAGAACCCGTCTCTCAGCTGCCAGCTTCCTCTCTACTCACTTCTTTTTGCAGTACTCCTGTTCACCCACATACTAGTGATACTGAGTCTTAGTTCTTTGCTTTTGAGAAAAACAATTTGGCCAAAAGAAGGTGATGGATATTTTAGAATTGGCAGACGATGTCTACAAGGACAGAAGAAAAGCAAAGGGATTAACCATGTCAGATATGGTGCCAGATATATTTTGGGTCACTGACATAACTTGCCAACTGTGACTCCAAGTCTGGCCTGTGGAGAGTGTATGTGGAACCCTCTGGCTCTAAAATGAGGTGGAGCAATAGTTGGGGAGAGAGAGAGAGAGAGAGAAAGAGAGAGAGAGAGAGAAACATGATGGCCCACACAGGGGTCACTAAATAACTTGCAAATTTTAATTAGGTACTGTGACACAGCTGAGCAGAGAAACAGGAGAAATGAACCAGACCTAGCTTCTTTGCACTTTTTCTAAACTACACATTTAAAGAGAAGAATACTGAGGAAGAAGGAAACAGTCAGTAGAGGGGTTGATCCTCAGTAAGCTGCAGGAGTCAGAATTGTGACTCCTTCCCTTTGTTGTCCTCTCTCAAGCATCGTTTCTGGCCTGAGGGCACAGGCAGCATTTCCAGTGTCATCCAGGCTAGACATCATGTTATTCATGTTAGGGCCTTACTCATGGTCCCCAAGACCAAGGATAGAAAGGACTGCCTTTATCTTTAGTGTTTCTAACACTGATTATAACCTTCACAAGATAATGATGATAACAGGACATGGGAGAATTGCAAAGTTGCTAATGAAAAAAAGAAAGATGAGGGAGGATTAATTGCAACTTACCTAATACGGTTCTCAGAGACTCTTCACTGCTGCTTTCTAGGAAAAGAAGCAGAAGATGAATCTACATCCTTCAGGCTTCACAATGTTCTACAGGAAAATGGCACACTCTGTATATACTCTAAGATATTATAAATTTTCAACTACTATCTGTGATGCCTTTGCAAAAGAAAGAGGACATGAAGGTATGGCAGGGTTATTATTGTGCTGAGGATCAACCTCGAAGTCAAAAGAGACATTTTTGTCCTTCCTAGGATCCCTTAAACCCTAATGCTAGTTTAGGTTAAGTGCTGAATATTTCAGTGTTATGTTTTAGTGTCCTTCTGCCCTCAATTCATGGAATACTTTACTTATATTAACATGGTTTCTCAAGGTAGAAGGACCAGGAGTAAACATGTGGATACAATCTTGCCATATTGGGCACAACATTCTGAAATATTTAATATTGGTGGGGGTAAAATGAGACCACTGTGCCCTGGAATCTCCATATCTCTACGTAGACACAGAGAGATTTATTACTCTCGTCTCTGTCTCTGAAGTAGCTCTGAATGGACTTCACCTCTTTCAAGCATCCCCTAGAAAGGGCACCTTCATCCAGTGCCTTCTCTGATTATCATAGCATCTTCATGAGGGAACTTGTCTGTTCCAGTCTTGCCTTTTTGCTATGCATCC
Organism: Cervus canadensis; assembly: GCF_019320065.1. Classification (NCBI taxonomy): domain Eukaryota; kingdom Metazoa; phylum Chordata; class Mammalia; order Artiodactyla; family Cervidae; genus Cervus; species Cervus canadensis. The sequence goes on along the minus strand of NC_057406.1, from coordinate 20,830,848 downwards.
TTCATAGAACAGAGATAAGTCTTAATTTGTCATTCCTCTGTTTAAAAATTCTGTGCTGGTTTCCAGTTGTACTAAGTTTGAGGCCTTCACATCACAGAGGAGGTGAAGGGCCTTCCTCTTGTCTTAAGCAGTCTGCAGCCACATCTCTCACTTATGTCTCCTCTTTACAAGCTTCCTCACTGCAGTGTGATCCCCCAAGCCCCAAGCAGAGTCTCAGCACCCTCCCCCCTTATTCTTACCAGAAACTGAGCCTTGAACTGAGCTCAGGGCCAGCAAGGCCACTGAGAGCAGGATCAGCAGCATCTTGGAAGAAGCTCTGGATTTGCTCTCAACTCTGCACTGGGAGAAGCCAGGCAGATTCCTTTATAAAGGGGGTCATAACAATGGTATCTTTGAATTCTACCTGGGCTGATCTTGTCACCGGGTTAGACAGGGTTATAGCTGTGACTAATCCCAGCAGGATGGAATGAATAGAATGTTATTATTGTGCCATTTCTAAAAGGTACAACATGTGACGTGGGTAAAGCTTTTGAGGGAGAATGTCCAAGCATTCAGCACAGATATTAGAACTGTTCTGTCAACATTTAATTTTCAGTCTTTTTGGTGAAATCATTTCTTTGTCCTTCCAAGTGTCATTTGTGTGTATTTTGACTGTGATCTCTGGACTTCATATCACCCAAACTCCATTATTTTGTTATTTGTTTACCTATGTATATGATACATTGTAAAACATTTTGATGATAGAGATCATTTTGGTTTATTTATGAAATATATGTGGATAGCATCCTTGGGCACACATGGACGGTAGAAGGCTGACCCTCAGTCTTTTCAGGTCACCAGATATCATCCAGGTCTATCTGTTCTCTAATAGGAAAGTATTGGTGTTGTCCAACAAAGTAACCTAAGACTTTCTATTCTTGTAAATATCTTAGGAGTTACAATATTTAGTAAAAGCAAAGGTAGACACAGAATCTACAATAGGACTTATAGGACTGAATGAAATGAATATACATCTTCTTGAATGGATCATGTTATTCTGTTCTATGTCTCTAAGACTTCTTCTCTTTTCTAGCTTCTTTGTGAGATTCTGTTTGATTTCTTTCTGCTAGGAGATATATTTAACCTCCCTGTCTTCCACTGATAATTTCATAGCCGCACTTATGCACTTCCAAAAGATGGTCTTATGTTCCTTTCAAGTCTTCAATTTCATTGCCTTGATCTTATATTTTTCAGTGAGTTTCCATGCTAGAACATGTTTTCTCAGATTATTCTTAAACACAGGGAATTTTGTCTAGAATATTCTGACACTCATTCTCCTCACTGTCTACACTAAACTTATTTTTTGATATTTTCTCTCCTTAATCCAGCCACTGTATTTAACTTTCATTTGTATCTTATTTTTTGTTATGCATTTTGGAGGATTTTTGTTGTTGTTGTTTAATTAAGGCCTGTTCTTCACTAGATTTGTTGACTTTATTTAAAAACTTCATAATGAGGTACTGGGTTTCCAAACTTTTTTTTTTGGATTACCTGCATTCTTCTTTACAGTTGCTGAACTCTTCCTCTGATCTTAACAGGTGAGTAGGAAAAAAAAAAAATTCTTTTCCTCATGTACATTAGTTTGCTTTAAAATCAGCAATACATTCACACAGTTTTCTAGTACCTTATTCTTCTGCCTTCATAAAAAGAAGCTTGTATAGAATTTTTTTTTTTTTTTTCGGTTGCTGGTACAGACACCATAACAATGAAGATCATGTGTTTGCTACTTTGAGTACAATGATACAAAGTTCTCTGGTGAGGCATGCTGCTGCTGCTAAGTAGCTTCAGTCGTGACTGACTCTGTGCGACCCCATAGACGGCAGCCCACCAGGCTCCGCCGTCCCTGGGATTCTCCAGGCAAGAACACTGGAGTGGGTTGCCATTTCCTTCTCCAGTGCATGAAAGTGAGAAGTAAAAGTGAAGTCACTCAGTCGTGTCCGACTCTTCACAACTCCATGGTGTTGGTTAAAACTGTGGATGCCTCTTTTAACTGGGCAAAACTTTGATTCTTTAATCACAATAACTCTAAACGTTAGAAATCCCAGAGAGAAAGCCTGGTCAAGGAACTGTCAATCAAAATGTGTATTTGTAAATCTCTTGCACTACTTCCAGTCTTTTGCCTGAGAATTTCTCCCAGGTTCTGGTCTCCAGCGATGAGAGCCACAGAAGGCATTTCTCGCCATCTCTGTGTCCAAGTGTCTGTAGATTCTGCTTACCACTATGTCTGCAACATGAGGGGGTCTGAAACTTTCGATGGCTCTTCCTCTGAATTCAAAGAGAAATGCAACCATAACTTCTTCTATATGGAACCTAAAGCAACACATATCTCCCTCCTGGTTGTATGGAGACATGGAAGAAGAAAGGAAGCAGATATCCTTAAAAGAAAGGTTTTGTTGAAATGGTTAGCAAACGACTCACTTTTCCTCCAGGTGGACTTATCTTTTAAAAAAATTTGTTTATTTATGTTTGGCTTCACTGAGTCTTTGACGTATGTGGGCTTTCTCTAGCTGCAGCAAGCAGAGGCCACTCTTCGTTGCAGTGTGTGGGTTTCTCACTGCAGTGGATTCTCTTGTTGCAGAGCACAGGCTCTAGATCCACAGGCTTCAGCAGTTACAACATATGGGCTCAGTAATTGTGGCACATAGATTTAGTTGCTCCGTCCCATGTGAGAACTTCCTGGACCAGAGATCGACTCTGTGTCCCCTGCATTGGCAGACAGATTCTTATCCACTGTGCCACCAAGGAAATCACATTTTTGTGTACTTTATAGAGAATACTCTGTATATAACCAGTGTACACCAAAACTGAAATTCTGGGTCAAAAGGTATGCAGGTAGCAAGTGTTAACCTCTCAAAGATAGCTGTAATTAAAGAAATAGGAGCAGTTCATGAAATTACTGGCTTGCTCACATCCTCTCAGTTCCTTGATATCTGTTACTTTTATCTTTTTGTAATGCAAATATACACAAAAATACTTACTGTGTCTCTTCCTGATATCAGTGAGAGTTAAATTCCTTTTGTACGATTATTGACCTTTTTATGTGTCCTTGTGTGTGTGTACTTAGAGTTCTTATCTATCTCTGACTGGTAGAAAGATAGTTCAGACCACATTTTGAATAATGTATATGAGGCTAAACTGTCCCAAGAATACAGAGTGCAGACAGTATTAATACCTAAAGAGCAATCAGCACTATCATTTAGGACAGTGAAGGCCCAATGATCAGACCCTGCCAAAGCCTCTGTAGTGTGTTCCTGCTTGGAAGATGAATCTGAGTAAGTGGGGGTCAGGTTTTCTGGAGTATGAATTGCTGCCTCCAGGTTTCAGTGGTACACGAGTCAGGCTGAGATGGCTGTGTGAGTGTAGAGGTCAATGTAGATTAAAGCCATGGACAACTCCTATGAGTAGGGTCACCATCCATCTCATAGTTTAACAATTTTCAGGATGACTACCGAGTAAGGAAGCATACACCCAGGTATGAACACAGGTTTCACCCTTAGCTTCTCAGCTTAGTCTAGCCTGGTCCAGCACATTTCAGGACAAAGAGCTACAAACTTGAAACAGTGATCAAGAACCCATTTGGTCTGGCAATCCTGCTGACAGTCTCTTCCAGCAGCTAGTGTGCCAGATTTGTAATCACATATATTATTTTCATATTTTTTGAAGTTTTGCTATTGTTGGGCTTATCATATATTATGGATATCAACCCTGTGCATGAGATATAGTCTATAAATATTTGCTCCTAGTTCCTAATATGAATGTCTTTTAATTTTGTTTTTTTTTTAATCTTTTTTTTTTTATTAGTTGGAGGCTAATTACTTCACAATATTTCAGTGGGTTTTGTCATACATTGATATGAATCAGCCATGGATTTACACGTATTCCCCATCCCGATCCCCGCTCCCACCTCCCTCTCCACCCGATTCCTCTGGGTCTTCCCAGTGCACCAGGCCCGAGCGCTTGTCTCATGCATCCCACCTGGGCTGGTGATCTGTTTCACCATAGATAGTATACATGCTGTTCTTTTGAAATATCCCACCCTCACATTCTCCCACAGAGTTCAAAAGTCTGTTCTGTATTTCTGTGTCTCTTTTTCTGTTTTGCATATAGGGTTATCGTTACCATCTTTGTAAATTCCATATATATGTGTTAGTATGCTGTAATGTTCTTTATCTTTCTGGCTTACTTCACTCTGTATAAGGGGCTCCAGTTTCATCCATCTCATTAGGACTGGTTCAAATGAATTCTTTTAACGGCTGAGTAATATTCCATGGTGTATATGTACCACAGCTTCCTTATCCATTCATCTGCTGATGGGCATCTAGGTTGCTTCCATGTCCTGGCTATTATAAACAGTGCTGCGATGAACATTGGGGTGCACGTGTCTCTTTCAGATCTGGTTTCCTCAGTGTGTATGCCCAGAAGTGGGATTGCTGGGTCATATGGCAGTTCTATTTCCAGTTTTTTTAAGAAATCTCCACACTGTTCTCCATAGTGGCTGTACTAGTTTGCATTCCCACCAACAGTGTAAGAGGGTTCCCTTTCTCCACACCCTCTCCAGCATTTATTGCTTATAGACTTTTGGATAGCAGCCATCCTGACTGGCGTGTAATGGTACCTCATTGTGGTTTTGATTTGCATTTCTCTGATAATGAGTGATGTTGAGCATCTTTTCATGTGTTTGTTAGCCATCTGTATGTGTTCTTTGGAGAAATGTCTGTTTAGTTCTTTGGCCCATTTTTTGATTGTGTCATTTATTTTTCTGGAATTGAGCTGCAGGAGTTGCTTGTATATTTTTGAGATTAATCCTTTGTCTGTTTCTTCATTTGCTATTATTTTCTCCCAATCTGAGGGCTGTCTTTTCACCTTGCTTATAGTTTCCTTTGTAGTGCAAAAGCTTTTAAGTTTCATTAGGTCCCATTTGTTTAGTTTTGCTTTTATTTCCAATATTCTGGGAGGTGGGTCATAGAGGATCTTGCTGTGATTTATGTCGGAGAGTGTTTTGCCTATGTTCTCCTCTAGGAGTTTTATAGTTTCTGGTCTTACATTTCGATCTTTAATCCATTTTGAGTTTATTTTTGTGTATGGTGTTAGAAAGTGTTCTAGTTTCATTCTTTTACAAGTGGTTGACCAGTTTTCCCAGCACCACTTGTTAAAGAGGTTGTCTTTTTCCATTGTATATCCTTGCCTCCTTTGTCAAAGATAAGGTGTCCATAGGTTCGTGGATTTATCTCTGGGCTTTCTATTCTGTTCCATTGATCTATATTTCTGTCTTTGTGCCAGTACCATACTGTCTTGATGACTGTGGCTTGTAGTAGAGTCTGAAGTGAGGCAGGTTGATTCCTCCAGTTCCATTCTTCTTTCTCAAAGATTACTTTGGCTATTGAGGCTTTTTGTATTTCCATACAAATTTGTGAAATTTTTGTGGTCTAGTTCTCCGTGAAAATACCATTGGGTAGCTTGATAGGGATTGCATTGAATCTATAGATTGCTTTGGGAGTTAGAATAGCCATTTTGACAATATTGATTCTTCCAATCCATGAAACACGTATGTTCATCCATGCTGTTTGGTCCTCTTTGATTTCTTTCATCAGTGTTTTATTAGTTTTCTATGGATAGGTCTTTTGTTTCTTTAGGTAGATATACTCTAAGTATTTTTTATTTCTTTTGTGCATGGTGAATGGTATTGGTTTCCTTAATTTCTCTTTCTGTTTTTTCATGTTAGTATTATAGGAATGCAAGGGATTTCTGTGTGTTAATATTACATTTCCTGCAACTTTCTATATACCAATTGAATTAGCTCTTAGAATTTTCTGGTAGAGTCTTTAGGGTTTTCTATATAGAGGATCATGTCATCTGCAAACAGTGAGAGTTTTACTTCTTCTTTTTCTATCTGGATTCCTTTTACTTCTTTTTCTGCTCTGATTGCTGTGGCCAAAACTTCCAACACTATTGTTGAATAGGTGGTGAGAGTGGGCACCCTGCTCTGTTGTCCTGATTTCAGGGAAAATGGCTTTCAATTTTTCCCATTGAGGGTTAATTGCTTGCTGTGGATTTTGTCATTATATTAGCTTTTATTATGTTTCAGTATTTTTCCTTCTATTCCTGCTTTTTGGAGAGTTTTAATCTAAATGAGTGTTGAATTTTGTCCCAAAGGCCCTTTCTCTGCAATTCTATTGAGATAATTCATATGGTTTTTATCTTTCAATTTGTTAATGTGGTGTATTACATTGATTGATTTGTGGATATTAAAGAATCCTTGCATTCCTGGGATAAAGCCCACTTGGTCGTGGTGTATGATTTTTTTAATATGTTGTTGGATTCTGTTTGCTATAATTTTGTTAAGGATTTTTTCATCTATGTTCATCAGTGATATTGGCCTGTAGTTTTCTTTTTTTGTGGCATCTTTGTCTGGTTTTGGAATTAGGGTGATGGTGGTCTCATAGAATGAGTTTGGAAGTTTACCTTCCTCTGCAATTTTCTGGAAGAGTTTGAGTAAGATAGGTGTTAGCTCTTCTCTAAATTTTTAGTAGAATTCAGCTGTGAAGCCATCTGGTCCTGGGCTTTTGTTTGCTGGAAGATTTTTGATTACAGTTTCGATTTCCTTGCTTGTGATGGGTCTGTTAAGATCTTCTATTTCTTCCTGGTTCAGTTTTGGAAAGTTATACTTTT